>NC_057794.1:112505489-112531815 GCF_018294505.1 Triticum aestivum | reverse complement strand
GACGGGGCACGTGGCGCACTCCTATTGGTGCGGGCGCGGCTGCGAAGTTGTCCGGCGGCGCGCAGACATGTCCGGCGGCCGAGAGGGAGGGAGAGCTAGGGTTTCATCCGCGAATTTAGACAGGGTGCACATATATATAGCTAGGAGGAGGTATGAGTGTCCAAATAGGGTGTTCGCCCACATGATCGTGATCCGACGACGGAGGACATGGGAGTGGTTTGGATGGATTATGGGGCCGTTTTGGAAGGTGTTGGGCTGCAACACACAAGAGGCCTTCCCGGTTACCCGGTTAACCGTTGAAGTATCAAACGGATTCCAAATGGCACGAAATTTGACAGGCGGTCTACCGGTGGTGTACCAAGGCCACTTGGCAAATCTCGGTCAATTCCGAGAAGGTTTAACACCCGCTCACAAAAAGAGACAAGAGGGGTGCACCGGTGCACGTAGGAGTGTCGGATTGCAAAACGTACAATGGGGAAAATGCTCGGATGCATGAGAGGAACACGTATGCAAATGAGATGCCCATGATGACATGATATGGAATGCATGACATGAACAAAATGCAAAACGAAGCCAAAACCCAACCACGAAAGAAATCTCATAACTTAAAGCCGGAAATGGCAAGAGTTGGAGTTACAAATATGGTAAGTTACATCTGGGGTGTTACATTGGGATGGCAAAAAAATTTGTCTAAGAAAGTTTTCATTTTCTTTGATGAAAAATTCATTTTCTATTTTTCAAGTGCCCAAAATGAGGTTTCTTTGTGAAGGACCTACCATATATTTGTTGCAATATTGGACCAAATCATTTTTATAAAATACTAGGCCATATATAATGCATAATTGACCAAATGATTGGGTGTCAAAAGTTTCGATCCACCTTTCGTGAAACAGACAAATTTCCACTGATTCAGAAGGAAGCGGGTAAAATTTGAACTGCAGCTGCCTCGTAGTTTGCTCTTTATTTTTTCCAAAAATCATTTCTAGGTACATAAGTATCTATTTAATTAGAGAAACACAAAAGGTTTTCCAAGATTCAACCACTAGCAAGGAACGGTCATGCCCGCCGTTTTGACCGCATTTTGAAATGGGCATAAAAATAAAAAATAGAAAAATTAGGAAAACCTTCGCAGTGTGTCATTATATGTGACCAAGTTACCAGGAAAAATAATAAACTTGTAATACGGCCATTATTTTTAAAAAGTGTTCTCAGAAATGAGCTATCATGGGTGAAGATTTATGGCTTTCAAGCCAAATGATCAATCTTATGGCCACATTCATGACATAGTTTGTTCAAATGATCTCATATTGTGCACAAGGGTGCATCTTGGAATGGCAAACGATGTTGCCTAAGGAAGTTTTCATTTTCTTTGGACAAAAAAATCGTTTACTATTTTTTGAGTGCCCAAAATGAGTTTTTTTGTGTGAAGAACCTACCATATATTTGTTGCAATATTGGACCTAATCATTTTTATAAAATACTAGTCCATATATAATGCACAATTGATCAAATGGTTATGTGTCAAAAGTTTCGATCCACCTCTCATGAAAAAGACAGATTTTCGATGATTCAATAAGAAGCGGGTCAAATTTGAACTGTAGCTGCCTCATAGTTTTCTATTTATTTTTTCCAAAAATCATTTCTAGGTACATAAGTATCTATTTAATCAGAGAAGTATCAAAAGTTTTCCAAGATTCAACCACTAGCTAGGAACGGTCAAGCCCGTCGTTTTGACCGCATTATGAAATGGGCATAAAAAATTCAAAAAAAATCAAAAAACTGGAAAACCTTCGCATTGTGTCATTATATGTGACGAAGTTTTCAGGAAAAATAATAAACTTGTAATACAACAATTATTTTAAAAAAGTGTTCTCAGAAATGAGCTATCACGTGTGAAGATTCATGACTTCCAAGCCAAATGATCAATCTTATGGCCACATTCATGGCATAGTTTGCTCAAATGATCTCGTATTGTGCACAAGGGTCCATCTTGGAATTCCAAACAATGTTGCCTAAGGGAGTTTTCATTTTCTTTGCAGGGAAAATTCATTTTCTATTTTCCGAGTGCCCAAAATGAGTTTTTTGTGAAGGACCTACCATATATTTGTTGCAAAATTGGACCAAATCAATTTTCTAAAATACTACGCCATATTTAATGCACAATTGACAAAAATGTTGGATGTCAGAAGCTTTGATCCATCTCTGATGAAAAAGACAAATTTCCGCCGATTCAATAGGAAGCGGGTCAAATTTGAACTGTAGCTCCTCATAGTTTGCTATTTATTTTTTCCAAAAATAATTTCTAGGTACATAAGTATTTATTTAGTCAGAGAAACATCAAAAAATTTCCAAGATTCAACCACTAGCTAGGAACAGTGAAGCCCGTCGTTTTGACCGCATTTTGAAACGGGCATAAAAATTTCAAAAAAATCAAAAAATTAGAAAACCTTCGCATTGTGTCATCATATGTGACCAAGTTTCTAGGAAAAATAATAAACTTGTAATATGGCAATTATTTTAAAAATGTGTTCTCAGAAATGAGCTATCATGCGTGAAGATTCATGGCTTTCAAGCCAAATGATCAATTTTATGGCCACATTCATGGCATAGTTTGTTCAAATGATCTCATATTGTGCACAAGGGTGCATCTTCGAATTCCAAACAATGTTGCCTAAGGGAGTTTTCATTTTCATTGCACGGAAAATTCATTTTCCATTTTTCGAGTGCCCGAAATGAGTTTTTTTGTGAAGGACCTACCATATATTTGTTGCAATATTGGACCAAATCATTTTTATAAAATACTAGGCCATATATAATTCACAATTGAAAAAATGGTTGGGTGTCAAAAGTTTCGATCCACCTCTCGTGAAAAAGACAAATTTCCGCCGATTCAGGAGGAAGCGGGTAAAATTGGAACTGCAATTGCCTCATAGTTTGCTCTTTATTTTTTCCAAAAACCATTTCTAGGTACATAAGTATCTATTTAAGCATAAATACATGGTTCGGTGGTGATACATCGAGGTTTGGACGGTGGCCCAGGGCCTCAACTCCAAAGCGCATAGACTCGCATTCCCGTCGCTTGGTCACGGCGTGACCGTGGCGTTGCCATGCGTTCTGGGAAGCCTAGGCATGTCTAGTAGGTTGGGCACTCCCCAGGTAGATGCTAGGAATAAAATAACAATAGAAGAATCTCAGGACGATACCGAACTATGCTCAAACAGGAATTAGCAGCCAAGTGTTTGATTAGCGGTACGAGAAATTCACAAGGCCAATGTGCCTGAGTTTTGGCTGAGGATGATCATCTACTAGGGAGACTATCTTGGAAAATTTTCAGCTCAAATGGAGGAATTTGGATGGCACTTCCTTTGAAAAGTACCACATCGGAAAGAAATATGGATGGTGAAGCTGGGCTCAAATTGATAATTGGATTGAGCTAAAATTTTGTGGAGTATGGTAATTTGGGCATACTAAAGCATTGTAAAAAAAATTATACCATTTGGATAATCCTAGCTTGTACTTCCATCACAAAGCTTCTCTCTGGATAGAAACTTTAGAAATCTACTGAGGAAGATTTAATAGGCAAATGGAGCTGAATATTGGAATGTGGCAATGATTTGTATATTTAAGATGGCAAAAAAGTTTGAGGACAATAGGAGGTGTCTAGATAGCACTTGCTTTGTAATGTGCCAATTTGGACAGAAAATAGAAATTGAAGTTGGGCTTACATAGATGATTGGATTATGCTAAAATTTGGTGTAGGGGGTTTCTATAGTCAGGGTAATGTCCTGGTAAATTTTCAGCAATTATAAAGCAATACAAAATGTAGTTGCTTCACAAACTAAAAATATTACCAGAAACAAAGATTCGATGGTGAGCTCACATGTATTGTGTCACATCCCTAGCTTCTGGTGCTACCTAGTGTTTGCATCATGTTTAAATTTTGAAACTTGAACTGAGGAAATTTGGAAGCCTCAAAAACTTAAATAAAAGAAGGGCAAAAACCCTAAAATCTCATTCATTGTTCCAAAATGCTCTTCTTAAATGTTTGATAATTTTTGGCAAGGGTTCTGGTCCCAACCAAAATATTAAACATTTTTAAGGATTTATTTTTGGGACTTTGAATTTAAATCATTAGCTATTTGAATTTGAATTATGTTCATATAATTAGAATATAATTTCAAATACCCCTGAAATATTTTATGAGCTTTTGGAAAAGTCCATCTAGCAAAATAAAAATATTCAGAGGAGTTTTTGGCATTGTTTGAATTTGTTTAAATTCAAAACAATGGCAAAAGATATTAATAAAAGAAAACAGAACAATAAAACAGAGCAGAGAGCACTTACCTGGCGCCAGCAACCGGCCCAGCTCCTGTGCTGGCAGCCCACCGGTGCGGCCCAGCCCACCAGGCGTCCCCCCCCCTGTCGTCTTCCCCGCGCCAGTAGGCAGCGCGCGTGGCCGACGGGCGCCGACGCTGCCTCGGCCACCTCCTGCTTCCCCGGCCACCTCCTGCTTCCACCGCGACGCCACGGCCCTTCTAGCATCGCCACGCAGCCCCTGGCTCCCTCTTTCACTCTCCTTGCTCCTCCCCCCCTCCTCTGTTTCTCGCACGCAGCCACCGAGCGGAGCTCGTCGCCGCCGTCCACTGCCACCACGGCCACCGGGCCTCCCTCGCTTCCCCGACTAGCCCACAAGCTCCGCCACTCCGTCCTCGACCCACCTCACCGAGCCACGCCCCTCCAGAAGCCCCCGAAGCGCCGCCCCGACGTTTTTCCCCTCCTCGGACCTGCCGGTCGCCGTCGCCCGATTCGTCGGCTCCGGACCGTCCCCGGCCTCGTCTCCGCCTCGAATGGATCCGCTGTGAGCCTCCGCTGCTTCTCCTGTGCTCGCCCCCTCCGTTCTCGCCCCCTAGCCCCATCCCCCACCGCGGCCGAGAGCTTCTCGCCGCCGACCATGGCGTGACCGTGGCCACAGCCACCGCAGCTCGTTCCCGAGCCCACCATCGTGCTCAGCACGATCGCATGAACCCGTAGACACCCACAACGCCTCCTCCCGTGCTCTGTAACGCCACCCCGAGATTGCCCGAACTCCGGACGCCGCTTTGGAGCTCGCCGTCATCAGCTCTTGCCTCCCCACGACCCAACACCCGCACCGTTCGACGCGCGGGAGCAAGGGCTCTCCAACGAGCCCAAGCACGGCCTCGCCCGTGCCCTGTAGCGTGTTTCCGACGGCCGCCACCGTCCCGGGCCTCGCCGGCGTCGAGACGCCGGCGGGATTGACCCTACTGACCAGGGGTTTGACCCCGTTAACTACTGACCATGTGGGCCCAATTTGACCCCCTGGGTCAATGACAGGTGGGGCCCAGCTCTGTTAGTTAATTAGGATTAGTACTAATTGAATTAGTTAAACTAATTACCCCTGCTGACACTGATAGTGGGCCCCGTGGCTATTAATTTGATTAGTTAGAATTAATTAACTCTGTTAGTCACCTGAGTCGCTGACCAGTGGGCCCCACTGGTCAGGTTTGACCCGGACCAGCCCCTGTTGACCTGCTGACGTCATGCCAACGTCATGCTGACGCAGTAATGTTTTCTGGATTTATTTTTATTCAGAAAATTCCAGAAAATTGTATAAACTTCTAAAATTCATAGAAAATCAACAGTAACTCCAAATGAGATAAATTATATATGAAAAATTATCAGAAAAATTCAAGGAATCCATCTGTACTATTTTCATGCATGTTTGAACAATGTTTGTCCTCTGTTTTGGACAAAACAAATAAAGGGCATTTAAATAACCATATATGGAGTTGGAATTTGAATCATGTATTCAAACCAACTTCATTTAAATCATAGCTAGGTGCATTAGCCCAAAACACATTCATATTGCCATGTCATAGCATGCATCATATTGTGCATTGCATTGATCGTGTTTCTTCTGTGTTTGCCGGTGTTGTTTCTCCCCGATAGACGTCGTACCGATGATGTGATCGTTGACACTGATGAAGACTGAGTGTTATCTTCAGAAGTGCCAGGCAAGCAAAACCCCTTAAGTCATTCCGATACAATCCTACTCTCTCGCTCCTGCTCTCTTTTAATGCATTAGGACAACACCGATTCATCTGTTACTAGCTGCGGTAGCTGAACCCCTTTATCCTTTGCATGACCTGTCATTGCCACAGTAAATAGATGAAACCCACTAGCATGAGTAGGAGTTGTTTGAGCCCTGTTGTGCCTACTCATTCATGCTTGTTTGTCATGCCTGCTACTGCTTAGAGTTGAGTCAGGTCTGATTCATCGGGGATGAATCAGAGGTGTGTGAACATGTCCTACTGTGTGTGAGCTAAGTGTGCGAATACGATTTGGTAAAGGTAGCGGTGAGAGGCCATGTAGGAGTACATGGTGGGTTGTCTCATTGAAGCCGTCCTCAGGAACTGAATTCTGTGTTTGTGATCCATGATTCAGCTACTACCACGCATTGGGCCCGAAACCAATGGACCCTCTCGGCTTCTTAATCACCCTTGTCCTCTGTCCAGGAGTTGCAAGTAGTTTCTGGTGTTTGTAGTATGCTGGAGGCCGTGGGCAGCGCTGACCGAAGGGGTGGGCTGTGATGCGGTAGGCACGTGGCCGGGTATACCGGGCGCCCGTTTGGTGTCACGGAACCCTGTTCACATCGTTTGGGGCTGTGAGCGAAACTCCGGCCGGATCTCCTCATGGATGGAACCCGAATAGGCGATAAACCTGGACTAGAGACTTGAGTGTTTAGGTAGGCCGTGGCCGACACCCACGTTGGGCTTCCGCTTGAAGGTTGTCGAGTACATGTTGTGTAAACGGCGGTAAGTGGTGAGAGCGTGTGTGAAGTACACCCCTGCAGGGTTAACATCATCTATTCGAATAGCCGTGTCCGCGGAAAAGGACTTCTGGGTTGCTTATATCAGTTCATAGACAAGTGAAAGTGGATACTTTAAAATACGCAAGATAAGCGTGAGTGCTATGGATGGCGTTCTCGTAGGGAGACGGAAGCGGATCCATAGTGGTGTATTGGTTGGTGAATATGTGGACTCGTGTGCGCCACCTCAAAAGAGTTACTTGCAGTCGTAGTTCAGGATAGCCACCGAGTCAAAGCTGGCTTGCTGCAGTTAAACCCCACCATCCCCTTGTTGATAATGACGCATATGTAGTTAGTTCTGATGTAAGTCTTGCTGGGTACATTTGTACTCACGTTTGCCTATTTTATGTTTTTTGCAGAGAGACTTCAGTCTCACTAGTAGTTCCACGTGGGCTTCGACGTTTAGCTTGTTACCTCAGCTACGATCTTGTGCCCTCGGCAGGATCTGGTAGATAGTCAGGCTTCTCAGCCTTTTTCATTTATAGATGTCTGTACTCAGACATGATAGCTTCCGCTTGTGTTTTGATTTGTATGCTCTGAATGTTGGGTCATGAGACTCATGTTTGTAATATCTCGCTCCTCGGAGCCTATTGAACAAATACTTGAGTTGTAGAGTCATTTTGTGATGCCATGTTGTATTTGCACATATCGAGCATATTGTGTGTATGTTATTGAAATGCTTGGTATGTGTGGGATCTGGCTATCTAGTTGTTTATCCTTAGTAGCCTCTCTTACCGGGAAATGTCTCCTAGTGTTTCCACTGAGCCATGGTAGCTTGCTACTGCTCCGGAACACTTGGGCTGGCCGGCATGTGTCCTTCTTCGTTCCTGTGTCTGTCCCTTCGGGGAAATGTCACGCGATGAATACCGGAGTCCTGTTAGCCCGCTACAGCCCGGTTCACCGGAGTCCTGCTAGCCCAGTGCTACAGCCTGGATTCACTCGCTGATGACCGACACGTTCGATGCTGGGTCATGGATGCCTGTCCCTGCAAGTTAGTGCCACTTTGGGTTCACGACTAGCCATGTCAGCCCGGGTTCTTTGTCATATGGATGCTAGCGACACTATCATATACGTGAGCCAAAAGGCGCAAACGGTCCCGGGCCAGGTAAGGTGGCACCCGTGGGAATACCGTGCGTGAGGCCACAAAGTGATATGATGTGTTACATGCTAGATCGGTGTGACTTAGGATCGGGGTCCTGACAGCGTTGGTATCAGAGCTTGACTGCCTGTAGGATTACCAAGCCAAACTGGTCGAAGTTGAGTCTAGAAATTCTTTAGTTATATAAGGGAATTGATTGTGGGATGGAACGTAAGGCTCTTTTTACTCCTTATACCTTATGCCCTTCTGATCTGAGTCATCTTATCTTTCCTACGGGGATTAAGAACTAGGCTATCTCTTCTTTCTATCAGGATCACGTGTTACTAATCCGTAGACGTATAGAATTGTTGGAATTAAGCCTCAGTTCAGTTTCTACCTCTGTATGTTAATTATTGATCTCGAGACCTTGATATTGTGCTTCTGAGTGGCTATGCCACCATTTTTGTAGCATGTCTCCAATCTTTTGAGCATTTACAGCCATTATGCTGTCCGAGTCATCCCAGGTTTCTAAATAGTCGGATGCATTTGCAAATCCCTTCCTCCTGTTTCCGATGTGCCTTTGGTCAGATTAATCACACAAATTAGTGAGTTGAGGTACTTTATTGCCTCGACGTATATGTTGGAGCTACTATTATGACCCTAGGTGTTTTAGGGAGTCACCTAGTAATCTAGCAATGTTTTGTGTTCCCAGTGTGAAGATTCTGGCCATCATTCTCATAAGCATCCCGTGATGCCACTTAGTTAGTAGGCATTTCACTTCTGGGTTTTGAACCCGAGATTCACCCTACTTACTTCATGTTGATAGTAATTGCTAGCTCCCTTAGGTTATTAGTAACCTTTACGATAGTCCTCGAGGTCCGTGGTATTTCCTTCTTCCAAATACTATGAACCGCTTATGGCAGATGTTTATTGGATCAAAAGATCACAATTAGAGTACTCTTGAAGAGATCTCCATTCATAAATCGTGACTCTGCCAGTCCTATCTCTCTGCATGGGTTATCTGAAAGAAATGTTGATCTCGCTCGACATACTAATCTATGCATCCACAACTCAGAAAATTATATGTTCCTTTGAGTTGTTCTCTTTAGTTGCATTCTGACCCTCGTCTATCAATTGATAGTCAAGAGTATGCGTGCATTCGTTTATCGATGCCTATTACTCTTGTGGTCCGTCAAGCCATTCTGTCCTGAATGACTTGGAGAAACAAACTCCAGTACCTCATCCATATCTAGGATTGGGTCAAAGCAGTTGTATTCCGCAGATCAAATGCCAATCCAGCTTCTGGTTCTGTTCTACCTTGGAGTATTACCCCCTTTATGTCAGAATTGTCATGAGAACTGCACCAACTCTCATGAATTTTGACGTAGTGATACTTCTCACCATCATTAGTCATTCCTCGGTCTTCGTGTTGATGCAACCGGAATACCGACAAATGAATTGTGATGTGTGAAATCAATACTGCTAGCAACTCCGTTGCTTGGTAGTTAAATGGACAACAACCTCATTCTTAGCGTGCTGATTATTGAGTCATCATTCTAAGATTGATCGTGCTACCTAGTCCTTATTCCTGGTGCACTTTTCAATCAATGAGTTAGGATAGTGTCAATCCTTGCTTGTTTGATTATATCGTCTTGCCCTGAAAAGCAAGATTGTTCTCAAGCTTAGTAACATACCGGTGGTTCGTGATTTTCCGAAGATCTTCTCGGAAGTATCACCAGGTTGTCCCCTGACTGTTATGTTGAGTTCGTGATCAAGTTGGTTTTCCAATAAACCACTTTTTCTTCAAGAATCTGTGTTGGATACCCCTGAGCTAGTTTGTTAAGCCAAACAACAACTTGGAGAGTTGGAAGATAAAAGTTTACCTGACTTAGTTCATTTCAAAGGGATACCCTTTGTATGTGTGTGTTGAAGAAAGTTGATATTTCATCGACCGACCCTCGTGATCAGTTAATGGACCTATCATCTTGTCCAACCTTTGATTTGGGTGTGGGCTATCCTCAAATCAAGTCAGAACCAACGATGTTCGTAATGTTGTCTTACTCGTGGTTTTTCCTCGAGCATACACCATTATATTCTTTGGTCTGACCAATACTATCACCTTGTTCACATAGTTATGGAATTCCATCTCCATGGGAATCTGGATGAATTGTTGTTGAGCCCATCAACAACATCCTTGTCTTCTCCATAATTTTGTTGAACATTAAGCTAGTGTTGGAAACTTTTGACAGCATTTGTTCATGCTAGCTCATGAAGCATATGTTCGGATGTAAGAAGTGACTTCCTCTAGTTCATGTGCATTTGATGCAAGTTGCCGCCGTGGACTCGAGAAAGTCAATGTTGTTTCCTTTGGAATCATCCCAAATCATTCATGCATACGTGCGAAGTATTCTGTGGTTCGGAGACTTGCAACCTCCATTCTATATGTGTCCCTAGCACACCAAGCCACTGACTGATTTGTTGTAGGAGAAGGAGCTAAGTGCTAATCCATGGTAATGCACAAGACTTCGATATCCTCGATGATGGTTCCCCACCTGAACTCGGTAGTGTGTTGTTGTAAGACTACCATGTGGTCATGCTTGTCTGGGACAACGTGTTCACATGTGTGTAGCAGAACCAGCTCATGTTTTGGAGCTTGCTATCGTAGTTCACTCCTCGAGAATCTCGCAACGTCATCTCGTCGATTTGTGTTGCAAACTTTCATTTTTCTTCCTAGACTCGATGATTCTGGAATATCCTGACACCAACCAGATCTGAATCTCAGGCAGTTATGATGGTTGGAACATTTTCCCAAGAATTATAATATTGGTCCCTCGATAACCGGTAAGGTGGATGTCGTGGCCAACACACCCAGCCGGAAGACCTATTATTGTAGTATCTTGATAGAAGAAGTTGGCCACCTCCCCATAAGGATTTCGTAGGATTTACTCCCTAGTTGTTCCTTATGGATTTTTGTGTTTCCGAAGTCCGACCTTTTACTTGATGTTCTAGATATCAAACCATAATTGTCTATGGATTACGCTAGCACATCAAGGAGAACATTAGAAGCGGAGTGCTAAATGTCTCTCGGTCGATCATCCAGATTTTATTTCCTTGGCCCCGCCAAGGGTGAAATCTGAGAAAGTGTTATCTTCCTTTGCATCTGCATCCTCCACCGGTATTCATCATGGTAGTAAGTTGTGTTGCCAGAATCCTTGACACGGATATTGGTAAAACCTTGATGATTATGGAAATGCTCAAGTTCTTGAGAGCACGCACAAGCGTTAGGTGTTACCATCGGCACTAACTAGGTTTGCTCTCAACTTCCTCAGTTATGCTATAACTTCTCAAGCAGTGGATTCACTCTCTATTGTTGGGTTCTTCCCCAGTTACCAGAATCATTCCCAGCATTTGCATTTTATTCCTAGCTTGCACCGCCAATGTGCCATTCTACCATGGGTCTCTTCCATTCCCGATGGTAAGCAAATTCATCCATTACGTTGTCTTCAACAAGGTAATCCACATCATCCAAGTCCGAGTATGCCACTCTACCGACCCCCTCCAAACGATCGGTCGAGAATTGCCTTAGGTTGGTTTAAAGAGTTTCAATGATCTCTGAATCAAAGGTAATTCTTTTTGCCACTTAAGGGGATATATCTATGAGTCACGGTTCCTAAGGTGTCTCGTTGTGGTATCATGGCAACTCAACTCCTCGCTACGTTGACAATCGTTTACCACCCTTTTAAGTGTGAAATTGTTGTCTACCTAGTGAACCCTCATCATCTGTTCCACTCCATCCCTCTAGAGGTGTGCTTCGTCTCTCAGCTCGAGAGATGTTGCTACGTCTCATTCCGAGAGTTAATCTTGAGTTGTTCGACCTTCGAGAAGATTGATCCTTCTAGAGTTCCCTTCTCCTCTCGTTGTCATGTTGGTTGGAGTTCCCAGAGCAAGACGTCGAGACAAGATGATGATCGAATCAACGTTCATTTGAAGTGCACCCTGGATCGTGAAGATTATACTAGTTTGTGTTTCCCCTTCATCTTACCCTACGCTTGAATCTCGAGACGAGATTCTTGTTTAGTAGGGGTGAGTTGTCACATCCCTAGCTTCTGGTGCTGCCTAGTGTTTGCATCATGTTTAAATTTTAAAACTTGAACAGAGGAATTTTGGAAGCCTCAAAAACTTAAATAAAAGAAGGGCAAAAACCCTAAAATCTCATTCATTGTTCCAAAATGCTCTTCTTAAATGTTTGATAATTTTTGGCAAGGGTTCTGGTCCCAACCAAAATATTGAACATTTTTAAGGATTTATTTTTGGGACTTTGAATTTAAATCATTAGCTATTTGAATTTGAATTATATTCATATAATTAGAATATAATTTCAAATACCCCTGAAATATTTTATGAGCTTTTGGAAAAGTCCATCTAGCAAAATAAAAATATTCAGAGGAGTTTTTGGCATTGTTTGAATTTGTTTAAATTCAAAACAATGGCAAAAGATATTAATAAAAGAAAACAGAACAATAAAACAGAGCAGAGAGCACTTACCTGGCGCCAGCAACCGGCCCAGCTCCTGTGCTGGCAGCCCACCGGTGCGGCCCAGCCCACCAGGCGTCCCCTCCTGTCGTCTTCCCCGCGCCAGTAGGCAGCGCGCGTGGCCGACGGGCGCCGACGCTGCCTCGGCCACCTCCTGCTTCCCCGGCCACCTCCTGCTTCCACCGCGACGCCACGGCCCTTCTAGCATCGCCACGCAGCCCCTGGCTCCCTCTTTCACTCTCCTCGCTCCTCCCCCCTCCTCCGTTTCTCGCACGCAGCCACCGAGCGGAGCTCGTCACCGCCGTCCACTGCCACCACGGCCACCGGGCCTCCCTCGCTTCCCCGACTAGCCCACAAGCTCCGCCACTCCGTCCTCGACCCACCTCACCGAGCCACGCCCCTCCAGAAGCCCCCGAAGCGCCGCCCCGACGTTTTTCCCCTCCTCGGACCCGCCGGTCGCCGTCGCCCGATTCGTCGGCTCCGGACCGTCCCCGGCCTCGTCTCCGCCTCGAATGGATCCGCTGTGAGCCTCCGCTGCTTCTCCTGTGCTCGCCCCCTCCGTTCTCGCCCCCTAGCCCCATCCCCCACCGCGGCCGAGAGCTTCTCGCCGCCGGCCATGGCGTGACCGTGGCCACAGCCACCGCAGCTCGTTCCCGAGCCCACCATCGTGCTCAGCACGATCGCATGAACCCGTAGACACCCACAACGCCTCCTCCCGTGCTCTGTAACGCCACCCCGAGATTGCCCGAACTCCGGCCGCCGCTTTGGAGCTCGCCGTCGTCAGCTCTGGCCTCCCCACGACCCAGCACCCGCACCGTTCGACGCGCGGGAGCAAGGACTCTCCAACGAGCCCAAGCACGGCCTCGCCCGTGCCCTGTAGCGTGTTTCCGACGGCCGCCACCGTCCCGGGCCTCGCCGGCGTCGAGACGCCGGCGGGATTGACCCTACTGACCAGGGGTTTGACCCCGTTAACTACTGACCATGTGGGCCCAGTTTGACCCCCTGGGTCAATGACAGGTGGGGCCCAGCTCTGTTAGTTAATTAGGATTAGTACTAATTGAATTAGTTAAACTAATTACCCCTGCGGACACTGACAGTGGGCCCCGTGGCTATTAATTTGATTAGTTAGAATTAATTAACTCTGTTAGTCACCTGAGTCACTGACCAGTGGGCCCCACTGGTCAGGTTTGACCCGGACCAGCCCCTGTTGACCTGCTGACGTCATGCCAATGTCATGCTGATGCAGTGATGTTTTCTGGATTTATTTTTATTCAGAAAATTCCAAAAAATTGTATAAACTTCTAAAATTCATAGAAAATCAACCGTAACTCCAAATGAGATAAATTATATATGAAAATGTCAGGACCCCGACTCAATGCCACATCGATCTAGCATGTAACACCTCATATCACTTTGTGGCCTCACGCACGGTATCCCCACGAGTGTCGCCTTACCTTTGCCCGGGACCGTTTGCGTCTTTTGGCACACGTATATGATGGTGTCGCTAGCATCCATATGATAAAGAGCCCGGGCTGACATGGCTAGTCGTAAACCCAAAGTGGCACTAACTTACAGGGACAGGCATCCATGACCCAGCATCGAACGTGTCGGTCATCAGCGAGTGAATCCAGGCTGTAGCACTGGGCTAACAGGACTCCGGTGAACCGGGCTGTAGCGGGCTAACAGGACTCCGGTATTCATCGCGTGACATTTCCCGGAAGGGACAGACACAGGATCGAAGAAGGACACATGCCGGCCAGCCTAAGTGTTCCGGAGCAGTAGCAAGCTACCAGGGCTCAGTGGAAGCACTAAGAGACATTTCCCGGTAAGAGAGGCTACTAAGAATAAACAACTAGATAGTCAGATCCCACACATAGCAATACACATTACGCGTACACATAACATGCAAGTATGTGTTGTACAACATGGCATCACAGCATAACTCAACAATCTTATAGATAAAGGCTCAGAAGAGCCATCATAGCATTTATTGCAAACAGGGGTCACAAAACCCGTCATACAGAGCATACAAGCAACAAGCGGAAGCATTACATGTCTGGGTACAGACACCTACAAATGAAAAAGGCTGAAGAGCCTGACTATCTACAACATCCGATCAAGATCGTAGCTGAGGTACAAGCTACTCGTCGAAGTCCACGGAACACTAATAAGACCGAAGTCTCCACTGCAAAAACATAAATAAAGCAACATGAGTACAAAGGTACTCAGCAAGACTTACATCAGATCCTATCATACATGCATTTGTATCAAGAGGGTAATGTGGGGTTTAGTTGCAGCAAGCCAGCTTTGACTCTGTGGCTATCCTGTTCTACGACTACCAGAAACTCTTGAGGTGATATGGCGCACACGAGTCCACTAATCACCACACAATACACTACTATGGATTCATCCCCGTCTCCCTACGAGAAGGCCATCCATAGCACTCTCAGTTGTCTTGAGCATTTTAGAGTATCCACTTCAAGTTGTCTATGTACCATGTAAGCATCCAAGAAGTCCATAACCGCGGACCCGGCTATTCGAATAGATCATGTTAACCCTGCAGGGGTGTACTTCTTCACACACGCTCTCGCCACTTACCGCCATGTACACGTCATGTATCTCGGCAACCTTCAAGCGGAAGCCTGGCGAGGGTGTCGGCCACGACCTGACTAACCACACAAGACTCTAGTCCAGGTTTATCGCCTATTCGGGTTCCATCCGCAAGGAGATCCGGCCGGGGTGTCGCTCACGGCCCCAAACGATGTGAGCAGGGTTCCCAAGCCCACCATCCGGGTGCCACTTGGTACACCGTGCCACGTGTGCCTAGTCTGTCCCAAGCCCACCCTGCCGGGTGCCACTTGGTAGAAAAATAGCACTACCTACAAACACCAGAAACTAGTTGCGACTCCTGGACAGAGACCAAGTTGGTTAATAAGTCGAGAGGGGTCGAGTTACCGGAACCCAATGTGTGGTAGTATCGAGTCATTGGACAACATACATAGAACTCAGTGCTTAAGGACGGTTCCAATGAGACAACCCACCATGTACTCCTACATGGCCTCTCACCGCTACCTTTACCAAATCGTGTTCACACACTTCACTCTCAGCATCAGAACATATCGTGACACTCCAATTCATTCCCAATGAATCAGACCTGACACAACTCTAAGCAATAGCAGGCATAGCATGGTAGGAACACATCAGTGGCTTCAATCAACTCCTACACATGCTAGTGGGTTTCAACTATTTACTGTGGCAATGACAGGTCATGCAGAGGAATGGGTTCAACTATCGCAGCACAAAGTAGCAGATGAATCGTTGTTGTCCTAATGCAATAACTGAGAGCAGGAGCGAGAGAGTAGGGTTTTATCGAAATGAACAAGGGGGTTTGCTTGCTTGGTAAATCAAAAGAGGAGGCACTGCTTCACAGACAGGTACTTTGGAACAGCTCCGGAGCAGGACCTATCGAGAAGGAACGGTGCCGATAATCAATACACAATCATATGCAACAATATGATGCATGAACATGGCATGTAGATGTGATGCTGTTTGGGCTAATGCAACTGGTAATCATTTGGTTTTGAAGTCCATTTGAACCATAAGCTCAAATGCAATTCTAAATTAAGTCTCTTAATATGCCATAATGTGTTTTCCCATATTCAGCATGTATAAGTTGGTTTGTCATGCATGAAACTAGTACAGATGGATAGATTGCATTTTTGTGATAATTTTTCATATATAAATTATTTTAATCTGAGCTACGGTTGATTTGATATGAATTTTTGAAGTTTAAATCAATTTCTGGAATTTCTTGATTTATTATAATTCCAGAAAATATATATTCGCCAGCATGACGTCAGCACGACGTCAGCAGTCAACTGCGGCTGGCTGGGGTCAAACCTGACGTGTGGGGTCCACACGTCAGTGACAGGGGGGTTTAACCGAGGTTAGTTTAGTTCTAATTAAAAGTTAGTGACGCTGGGGCCCATTGTCAGTGTCAGGGGGGTTAGTTAACGGTGATTAGCACTAAGCTAATCACCTGCCGACAGGGCCCACTCGTCAGGACGGCGAGGTCGTCGGCGGCGACCTCTGGACGCGGCGGCGTCCGCGAAACAGGCCACGGGGGCGGCGTCGGAGAGCACCGGGGCGTAGCCCGGGCTCTCGCGCATCCGGTGGGACAGGTGGGAGGAGCTGGGGAGGCCGGAGCTCGCCGGAGCAAAGCTCGCGGCGGCGGCCGGAGCTCGGCTTCGAGCGGGAACGGGATGCGGGGCACGGGGAGGCCACCTGAGGGGCTCGGCGGCACCCTCGTGGCACTGGGAGTGCGATGGGATGCTCGGTTTGGGCGGAGGCGGGCCGAGACGGCGACGGCGACATGGACGGCGGCGAGAGGCTCCGGCCGTGGTGGGGAGGAGGGCTACGGCGTGCGGGCAGTTAAACGGAGAGGGGGAAGTGGTGGCGGAGCTCACCGCGGTTGCAGCGGCAGTCGAAGTGGGCTCGGGGACGCACTGGTGCGGCCGGAGCGTCGATGGGGATCTATGGCGGCCGGCGATGAAGAAGACGACGGCGACGGCTCCACGGGGCGTCCGGAGGGGCACGGCTTGACGGAGAGGTGGTGGACGACGTGGCGGGGCTACCGGACTCAAAGCGAGGGAGAGGGGGAGGTGGTGGCCGCGGCAACGGCGAGCGGTGGCGTCGGTGGCGTTCGGCCGTGAGAGAGAGAGAGAGTGACAGAGGAGAGGACGAGGGCGAGGGAGAGTGCGAGGGGGTCGGGGTGGCTGCGTGGCGTCGTCCGGGGCATCCAGACGAGGAGGGGAGAGGCAGGCAGGCAGGGAGGGAGGAGGCGTGGCCGGCGGAGCGCGCGCGCGTCGGCACGCAGCTGCTTGGCGAGAGGGGGGAAGACGACAGAGGGGGAGGCGGGTTGGGCCGCCTGCTGGCTGGGCCGGCCTGCTGCTGCTGGGCTGCACAGGGGGGGAGCCCCAGGTAAGCTTCTCCTCTTTAATTCTGTTTTCTATTTTTTTCTGACATTTGTTTTGATTTAATAAAATACTAAATCAATTTATTACCTTATGCCAATTTTTGCAGGAGCTAGATATATTATTCCAGAGCTCCCCAACAGGTGGCATAATTTTTGGACATATATTAATATATATAACTAATATATTTCCAATGCAAATATTTATGCATTAATTCCAAATGCCCAAAATAAATACCTATGAGCTCCTAAAAATATTGGTTTGATTTTTATCTCTAACCACTATTTTTAGAGAGCAACATGAGCATTTTCTTAGACCCTTTTGGAGAAATTTTATTTGGGTCATTTTCAAAAATGATTCTGAGGGTTCCACCAATCCTCATTTCAAATTTAAAAGAGATTTAAACATGATGCACAAATGACTAGCTAGTCTAGGTCATACCAGACTAGGGATGTGACAACTCGCCCCCACTTGAAAGAATCTCGTCCCGAGATTCAGGGGTCGACGGAAAGAAAGCGGGGTACTCCAATCGAAGACGATCTTCTCGCTCCCAAGTAGCTTCTCTCTCGGAATGATGAGACCACTGAACTTTGAGAAACTTGATGTTCTGACGTCGAGTGACACGCTCTGCTTGATCAAGAATGCGAACCGGGTACTCTCGGTATGTGAGGTTATCTTGGAGATCAAGCGTTTCGTGGTCCACTCCGCGGATAGGATCCGAGAAGCAACGCCTGAGTTGAGAGACGTGGAAGACATCATGAACTCGAGAAAGATGTGGGGGTAGTTCCAATTGGTAGGCAACCTCTCCTCGTTTAGCGAGAATGCGGAAGGAACCAATGTAACGAGGAGCCAACTTGCCCTTGATACCGAAACGATGGGTACCCTTCAAAGGAGTAACCCGAAGGTAAGCTTGGTCGCCAATTTCATAAGTCATATCCTTATGATGACGATCATACTGACTCTTTTGACGAGACTGGGCTGTTTTCAAATTCCCACGAATGATGCGAACTTGCTCTTCTGCCTCCTGGATCATGTCCGGTCCAAAGAATTGTCTTTCACCGGTTTCTGACCAGTTCAAAGGTGTTCGACATCTCCGTCCATAGAGAACCTCAAAAGGAGCTTTTCTTGAGGCTGGATTGATAGCTATTGTTATAAGCAAACTCGGCAAAAGGAAGACATTTCTCCCAATCCATACCGAATGAGATAACGCAAGCTCTAAGCATGTCTTCGAGAATTTGGTTGACCCGTTCCACCTGACCACTCGACTGAGGGTGGAAAGCGGTACTGAAGGAAAGATGGGTTCCCATGGCAGTTTGGAAACTCTCCCAGAAATGAGAAGTGAAAAGACGGCCACGGTCTGAATTGATCTCTAGTGGAACACCATGAAGTGACACTATTCGAGAAATATATAAGTCAGCAAGCTGACTAGCAGTGATACTCTCTCGAACAGGAAGGAAGTGAGCCACTTTGGAAAGACGATCAACGACTACGAAGATAGCGTTATTCCCTTTCTTGGTCCTGGGAAAGCCGGTGATGAAGTCCATACCAACTTTATCCCATTTCTACTCAGGAATAGCTAAAGGCTGAAGGGTGCCAGCAGGTCTCTGATGCTCTGCCTTAACGCGACGACAAACGTCACATTTAGCAATGAACTCAGCGATTTCTCTCTTCATCCTAGTCCACCAGAACCTCTGGCGTAGGTCCTAATACATCTTAGTGCTACCGGGATGAATCGTGAGAGGAGATTCATGCGCCTCCTTGAGAATCAATTGTCGAAGATGTTGCTTCTTGGGGACCACCAGGCGGTTCCCAAAGAAAACAACACCTCGATCATCTATAGAGAAACTACCAGGAATACCCTTGGCAATGTTTCTCTTGATCCGGGTAATCCCCGTATCATGCTTCTGGGCTTCTATGATAAGATCCACAAGGGTAGGTTTCGCCACCAAGATGGAAAAAAATCCGCGAGGAGCTATGTGAAGATTAAGCTTACAGAATTCCTCATGGAGAAGTGGTTGGCCTTGCTGCAACATGAGATTGTTGCAATAGGATTTACGGCTTAGAGCATCAGCCATGACATTGGCTTTGCCTGGGGTGTAGGTAATCCCTAGATCATAATCTGTGATCAACTCCAACCAACGTCTTTGCTTAAGGTTCAGATCCGGTTGGGTGAAGATATACTTGAGACTCTGGTGATCGGTGTAGATCTCGCAACGTTTACCAAGGAGGTAATGTCGCCAGGTCTTGAGTGCATAGACTACGGCTGCAAGCTCTAGATCATGTGTAGGATAATTATCCTCATGTGGATGCAACTGTCGAGATGCATAGGCAATCACATGACGATCCTGCATAAGAATGCAACCTAGTCCCTGTCGTGAGGCGTCACAATAGATAACAAAGTCCTTTGTGAAATCCGGTGGCACAAGTATGGGAGCAGAAGTCAGGCGTCTTTTCAGTTCCTGAAAACTGTACTCACACTGTGGGGACCACTCGAACTTTTTATCTTTCTTGAGAAGTTCCGTGAGGGGTTTGGCTACTTTGGAGAAATTTTCAACAAAGCGGCGACAATAGCTGGCTAGACCAAGGAAACTCCTAACTTGTTTGACGGTCTCAGGTGGAGTCCAATCGAGAACAGCCTTGACTCTCTCGGGATTGACAGCAATGCCCTTACCAGAGATTACGTGGCCTAGGTAGGTCACTTCTGGCAACCAAAATTCACACTTGGAGAACTTGGCATAAAGGCGGTGCTCTCTGAGTTTTTCTAACACAAGTCTAAGATGTTCGGCATGCTCTTCCTTGTTCTTCGAGTAAATAAGAATATCATCAAGGTAAACCACGACGAACTTATCTAAGTACTCCATGAAGATCGAGTTCATCAAGCGGGAGAATGTGGCTGGGGCGTTGGTTAGGCCAAAAGACATGACGGTGTACTCGTACTGGCCATAACGAGTGACAAAAGCTGTCTTGGGAATGTCCCCGTTTCTGATTTTGATTTGGTGGTATCCTAACCTCAAATCCATCTTGGAGAAGACTGAGGATCCAGCGAGCTGATCATACAGGTCGTTGATCCTGGGGAGCGGATACCTGTTCTTTATCGTGACCAAATTAACGGGACGATAATCTACAACCATCTGGTCCGTACCATCCTTCTTCTTGACGAAGAGGACAGGGCAAGCCCAAGGAGAAGAACTAGGACGGATGAAACCCTTTTGCAAGGACTCATCAAGTTGTTTCTTAAGCTCGGCTAGTTCTAAGGGTGCCATCTTGTAAGGCCTCCTAGAGATTGGAGTTGTTCCTGGGATAAGATCTATGACGAACTCTACATCTCTGTCAGGTGGAACACCTGGCAGTTCCTCTGAAAAGACATCCGGAAAGTCACGGACTACCGGGATATCTTCAAGGTCTGGAAGAGGGTTGGCATTAAGAGAATAGAGCTGACGCTTTGCAACTCTAGTGGAGACGGTGACTATCTTGCCAGATGGGTGTGTAAGCTGAACAGATCTGGTGTAACAATCAATCTTGGCATGATGAGCTGTCATCCAGTCCATACCCAAGATGATATTAATATCTGAGGACTTGAGGGCTACAAGTGATGCAAGGAATACAAGTCTGTCAACAAGGATTTCGTTACCATGGCTTACACTAGAGGTTTGCCATTTGGATCCAGGAGTTTGGATGACTAGCGGAGTTTGCATATCACAAAATGACAGATTGTGCAAGTTAGCATAGCTTTCAGAAATTAAGGAGTGAGATGCTCCAGTATCGAATAGAACTGATGCTGGGTGACAATTGACAAGGAGTGTACCAAGAACGACATCCGGATCATCATGAGCGTCTTTAGCTGAGACGTGATGCACACGTCCACGTTCAGTGGGGGCTGACTTGACACTGATCATCTTGCGTGATGGCTTAACACAGCCAACAGTCTTCTCGGGCTGGGGTGGAGCATAACTAGTCTGAGAGCAGTCACGTGCATAGTGTCCTGGCTTCCCGCATGTGAAGCAAGTCCCTGGGGTTGGACGTGGACCCGCACTGACAGGCGGTCTACCAGTAGGCCTGGGTGGAACATACGACTGAGCTGGGGGAGGCACCACATGAGATGACCTCGGTGTATAACCGGAAGGAAGAGCGGAGTTTGGAACCCAAATCCGGCGCTTCTGGGAACTAGAGCCAGAGGAGGATCCCAAATCACGGGTGTGCTTACGAGACTCCTTGTAAGTGAGCTGAGCTGTCTCTGCATTGATGGCCTTGTTCACAAGGGCTTGGAATGTATCACAATGATGCAGGTGGAGATCACGACGCAACTTGGGGTTGAGACCCTTCCGGAACCTAGCTTGCTTCTTGGCATCCGTTGACACTTCTTCTGTGGCATAGCGGGCGAGGTTCTCAAACTCTCTACTATAAGCATCAACAGCCATCTTATTCTGGGTGAGACTACAGAACTCTTCTCTCTTGCGATCAAGGAGGGCCTGGGGAATGTGACGCTCGCGAAAAGCCTCAGTGAAATCTCTCCAGGTAGGAATCTGGCCAGCTGGAAGCATAGCCTCATAGTTCTGCCACCAAAGACTAGCAGGACCTTCCAGGTGGTATGTGGCAAAGGTGACCTTGTCATCTTCAGCTACGCTCGCGGAACGCAGGTTATGAGTGATGCTACGGAGCCAGTCATCTGCATCGAGTGGCTCGATGGAATGATGAAAGGTAGGTGGGTGCAAGCGAATGAAGTCATGAATGGTCGCAGACTTATTGGACTGATGTGCGGTGTTCTCCTCGATACATGCCAACAATCGATTAGACTCACGCTTGTTCCTCTCCATTTCTAACATGAACTCTGTCAACGAAGGCGGGTCGGGAGGATCCTCATCCCTACCATCTCCATGGTTCTGGCTACGAACAATAGAACTTGATGACATCCTGAGAAACGAAAACCAGGGACGGAATCAGCATCAACTAGACTGTAGAATGTAGGACAAGGAATTAGTATCTCTCGAACTCCTAGGAAAATTCCAGCAGCATAACGGCAGTAAAATGCTCAGAATGAGACATCCTATTAAAAATGGGGTGGTAACATACTCATCAACATTACTCAAGGTTCTGAGATCATACTAAACAGACTACACCGGAAATACTCAAAACTGGGGTATGACTCTGATCAACCAATCCTATGGGACTACGGAGTAGTAACACGTGATCCTGATAGACGGAAGAGAAAGCCTAGTTCCTTAACCCCGTAGGAAAGATAGGATGACTCAGATCAGAAGGCCATGAGGTATAAGAAGTAAAAAGAGCCTTACGTTCTAACCCACAATCAATTCCCTTACATAACTAAAGATTTTCTAGACTCAACTTCGACCAGCTTGGCTTGGTAATCCTACAGGCAGTCAGGCTCTGATACCAACGCTGTCAGGACCCCGACTCAATGCCACATCGATCTAGCATGTAACACCTCATATCACTTTGCGGCCTCACGCACGGTATCCCCACGGGTGTCGCCTTACCTTTGCCCGGGACCGTTTGCGCCTTTTGGCACACGTATATGATGGTGTCGCTAGCATCCATATGATAAAGAGCCCGGGCTGACATGGCTAGTCGTAAACCCAAAGTGGCACTAACTTACAGGGACAGGCATCCATGACCCAGCATCGAACGTGTCGGTCATCAGCGAGTGAATCCAGGCTGTAGCACTGGGCTAACAGGACTCCGGTGAACCGGGCTGTAGCGGGCTAACAGGACTCCGGTATTCATCGCGTGACATTTCCCCGAAGGGACAGACACAGGATCGAAGAAGGACACATGCCGGCCAGCCTAAGTGTTCCGGAGCAGTAGCAAGCTACCAGGGCTCAGTGGAAGCACTAGGAGACATTTCCCGGTAAGAGAGGCTACTAAGAATAAACAACTAGATAGTCAGATCCCACACATAGCAATACACATTACACGTACGCATAACATGCAAGTATGTGTTGTACAACATGGCATCACAGCATAACTCAACAATCATATAGATAAAGGCTCAGAAGAGCTATCATAGCATTTATTGCAAACAGGGGTCACAAAACCCGTCATACAGAGCATACAAGCAACAAGCGGAAGCATTACATGTCTGGGTACAGACACCTACAAATGAAAAAGGCTGAAGAGCCTGACTATCTACAACATTCGATCAAGATCATAGCTGAGGTACAAGCTACTCGTCGAAGTCCACGGAACACTAATAAGACCGAAGTCTCCACTGCAAAAACATAAATAAAGCAACATGAGTACAAAGGTACTCAGCAAGACTTACATCAGATCCTATCATACATGCATTTGTATCAAGAGGGCAATGTGGGGTTTAGTTGCAGCAAGCCAGCTTTGACTCTGTGGCTATCCTGTTCTACGACTACCAGAAACTCTTGAGGTGATATGGCACACGAGTCCACTAATCACCACACAATACACTACTATGGATTCATCCCCGTCTCCCTACGAGAAGGCCATCCATAGCACTCTCACTTGTCTTGAGCATTTTAGAGTATCCACTTCAAGTTGTCTATGTACCATGTAAGCATCCAAGAAGTCCATAACCGCAGACCCGGCTATTCGAATAGATCATGTTAACCCTGCAGGGGTGTACTTCTTCACACACGCTCTCGCCACTTACCGCCATGTACACGTCATGTATCTCGGCAACCTTCAAGCGGAAGCCTGGCGAGGGTGTCGGCCACGACCTGACTAACCACACAAGACTCTAGTCCAGGTTTATCGCCTATTCGGGTTCCATCCGCAAGGAGATCCGGCCGGGGTGTCGCTCACGGCCCCAAACGATGTGAGCAGGGTTCCCAAGCCCACCATCCGGGTGCCACTTGGTACACCGTGCCACGTGTGCCAAGTCTGTCCCAAGCCCACCCTGCCGGGTGCCACTTGGTAGAAAAATAGCACTACCTACAAACACCAGAAACTAGTTGCGACTCCTGGACAGAGACCAAGTTGGTTAATAAGTCGAGAGGGGTCGAGTTACCGGAACCCAATGTGTGGTAGTATCGAGTCATTGGACAACATACATAGAACTCAGTGCTTAAGGACGGTTCCAATGAGACAACCCACCATGTACTCCTACATGGCCTCTCATCGCTACCTTTACCAAATCGTATTCACACACTTCACTCTCAGCATCAGAACATATCGTGACACTCCAATTCATTCCCAATGAATCAGACCTGACACAACTCTAAGCAATAGCAGGCATAGCATGGTAGGAACACATCAGTGGCTTCAATCAACTCCTACACATGCTAGTGGGTTTCAACTATTTACTGTGGCAATGATAGGTCATGCAGAGGAATGGGTTCAACTACCGCAGCACAAAGTAGCAGATGAATCGTTGTTGTCCTAATGCAATAACTGAGAGCAGGAGCGAGAGAGTAGGGTTTTATCGAAATGAACAAGGGGGTTTGCTTGCCTGGTAAATCAAAAGAGGAGGCACTGCTTCACAGACAGGTACTCTGGAACAGCTCCGGAGCAGGACCTATCGAGAAGGAACGGTGCCGATAATCAATACACAATCATATGCAACAATATGATGCATGAACATGGCATGTAGATGTGATGCTGTTTGGGCTAATGCAACTGGTAATCATTTGGTTTTGAAGTCCATTTGAACCATAAGCTCAAATGCAATTCTAAATTAAGTCTCTTAATATGCCATAATGTGTTTTCCCATATTCAGCATGTATAAGTTGGTTTGTCATGCATGAAACTAGTACAGATGGATAGATTGCATTTTTCTGATAATTTTTCATATATAAATTATTTTAATCTGAGCTACGGTTGATTTGATATGAATTTTTGAAGTTTAAATCAATTTCTAGAATTTCCTGATTTATTATAATTCCAGAAAATATATATTGCGCCAGCATGACGTCAGCACGACGTCAGCAGTCAACTGTGGCTGGCTGGGGTCAAACCTGATGTGTGGGGTCCACACGTCAGTGACAGGGGGGTTTAACCGAGGTTAGTTTAGTTCTAATTAAAAGTTAGTGACGCTGGGGCCCATTGTCAGTGTCAGGGGGGTTAGTTAACGGTGATTAGCACTAAGCTAATCACCTGCCGACAGGGCCCACTCGTCAGGCCGGCGAGGTCATCGGCGGCGACCTCTGGACGCGGCGGCGTCCCCGAAACAGGCCACGGGGGCGGCGTCGGAGAGCACCGGGGCGTAGCCCGGGCTCTCGCGCATCCGGTGGGACAGGTGGGAGGAGTTGGGGAGGCCGGAGCTCGCCGGAGCAAAGCTCGCGGCGGCGGCCGGAGCTCGGCTTCGAGCGGGAACGGGATGCGGGGCACGGGGAGGCCACCTGAGGGGCTCGGCGGCACCCTCGTGGCACTGGGAGTGCGATGGGATGCTCGGTTTGGGCGGAGGCGGGCCGAGACGGCGACAGCGACATGGACGGCGGCGAGAGGCTCCGGCCGTGGTGGGGAGGAGGGCTACGGCGTGCGGGCAGTTAAACGGAGAGGGGGAAGTGGTGGCGGAGCTCACCGCGGTTGCAGCGGCAGTCGAAGTGGGCTCGGGGACGCACTGGTGCGGCCGGAGCGTCGATGGGGATCCACGGCGGACGGCGATGAAGAAGACGACGGCGACGGCTCCACGGGGCGTCCGGAGGGGCACGGCTTGACGGAGAGGTGGTGGACGACGTGGCGGGGCTACCGGACTCAAAGCGAGGGAGAGGGGGAGGTGGTGGCCGCGACAACGGCGAGCGGTGGCGTCGGTGGCGTTCGGCCGTGAGAGAGAGAGAGTGACAGAGGAGAGGACGAGGGCGAGGGAGAGTGCGAGGGGGTCGGGGTGGCTGCGTGGCGTCGTCCGGGGCATCCAGACGAGGAGGGGAGAGG